>NC_058028.1:23314544-23337044 GCF_019176455.1 Solea senegalensis | reverse complement strand
GTATGAAAGTGTGTAAAGCTGTAGTGTAAAGCAGCTTTGAGTGCTACAAACCCTTTACCATTTACTACTAGTGTGTAATAAGCATGGGTTGAAGAGGTCAGATTCACTATCAAAAATAACTCATTGTAATTCTAAAAGGAGTTTTTCCATGAGTCCTGCTGTCGGCTTGGTAAAAGAAACCTGAGCTGTCCCTTTAAGGCCACGGTAACGGGGTCAGAGCCAGTCTCCTGTTTCTCATCCTCTATAATGCATTAGGTGCTTTTGCCAATGTGGTGTTCATAGCCTGTCTGTACTCAGGTCTAACCAGAGCACAGTCAGCTGATTCACCACATCAACACCCTTCAACACCCACGACGCCAGCTTCTCCAGCAGGAGTCATCCTCAGGAGAGTGAGCCGCTCTTCTGCCTGTAGCCCCCAACACAGAGTCAGTACAGGAACCCTGTCTTCATCTGGTCCCTCCTCACCTGATAGTTTAAATCCTGGGGCTCCTGACCTGCAGCACCATGGCAGCCCCTGGCCTCAGCCTCCTCACAGGGTGTCCTGGATTGAAGATGGTGTCTGGCTTCCTCCACCCAGGCCCTACCCTACGCTCCTGCTGCCGTCTCTAGAGCTTGACTCACTGTCAGTCAGCAGCACAGAGGAAGAGCTGGAGTCCCCGATGCCAAGCCCCACAATCCACCTCCCATCAGCACACCGTCTAGCTGACAAGGTCATGCATCGGCTCTCCGCAGTCGGACAGGCACTGGGCGGGTTGGTCAGTCAGAAGAAAAGACTCAGCAACCGCGTGAAAGAGCTGAGCGAGCGGAAAGGCGGCACTTTCGCAGAGGCTGTGAAAGCATTCGTGGAGACGACTCAGAAAAGAGGAGCTGATCCCACAGGGGTCACAGGGTCAGAGTTCTTACAGGAAGTGAGGTCATCACTCACATCACTGAGGGAGACATTGTTGGACTATTCAGAAATCCAAGCATTACTGGACAGCATGACCGATCTAAGTGACCAGGAGATAGGTGAGTGAGCTGACGTTGTTGCGTTTGTTTGGCAGCTCAGTGGATCAGTTGTGAACGCTGTGCTCTTTCTCTGTAGATTCATTGGTGGAGCTCTGCATCCACAAAGTGGCTCTGAAGCCCGTCTCCACCGACCTGTACTCCTGCATTCATGCGTTCCGCACGGATGATGGCAGCTTCGAGTGTCTCCAGAGGAAACTGCCTGTGCTGGAGAAGAACGGCGTGGAGGAGCTGGGAGGGTCGGAGGGAGTTGGAGTTCCTGACTCTGTCAGCCTGGAGCGGATTCAGCAGAGGTGGACTACAATGCATGAGGCCTACTCCCCAAACAAGAAGGTTCAGATTCTGCTGAAGGTCTGCAAGAGCATCTATCACGGCATGAGTGTTAATGCAAGCTCAGGTAAACCACGCTGTTTATGGTCATCTGCTCTCATGTCTGGATATGTCCAGACAGAAAGACTGACTGTCTGTCTGACAGACAGACTGACTGACTGACTGACTGACTGACAGACAGACAGACAGACAGACTGACAGACTGTCTGACTGATATACAGACAGACAGACAGACAGACAGACAGACTGACTGACTGACTGACTGACGACGAGACGACTGTGACTGACAGACAGACTGACTGACTGACTGACAGACAGACAGACTGACTGACTGACAGACAGACTGACTGACAGACTGACTGACAGACTGACAGACAGACAGACTGACTTACTGACTGACGACAGACTGACTGACTGACGGACTGACTGATAGAATGACGACAGACTGACTGACTGACAGACAGACTGACTGACTGACAGACAGACTGACTGACTGACTGACTGACAGACAGAATGACTGACTGACAGACTGTCTGACTGACAGACTGACTGACAGACAGACAGACTGAATGACAGACAGACTGACTGACAGACGAACAGACTTACTGACTGACTGACAGACAGACTGACTGATAGAATGACAGACAGACTGACTGATAGAATGACAGACAGACTGACAGACTGACTGACTGACAGACAGACACTGACAGACAGACAACAGAGTGACTGACAGACTGACTGACAGACATACTGACTGACTGACAGACATACTGACTGACAGACAGACTGACTGACTGACAGACAGACAGACAGACAGAATGACTGACAGACTGACTGACTGACAGACAGACAGACTGACTGATAGAATGACAACAGACAGACTGACTGACTGACTGACAGACTGACTGACTGACAGACGAACAGACATGACTGACAGACAGACTGACGACTGACAGACAGACAGACAGACTGACTGATAGAATGACAGACAGACAGACTGACTGACTGACTCACAGACAGACAGACTGACTGAGACAGACAGATTGTCTGTTGATATAATGTCCACTGTCTCCAGGTACAGTATTTGGAGCTGATGATTTCCTGCCCTGCCTGACATGGGTGCTGCTGCGTAGTGATGTGGTCACATTGCAGGTGGACACAGATTACATGATGGAACTGCTGGACCCCACACAGCTACAGGGAGAAGGTCTCACACACACACACACACACACACACACACACACAGCAGTGGGCAGCACTTATCTGTGCCCTAGCACCAAAACTTACATCAATAATAGTCGATATTCTTTCTAAATGGAAGTTTGACATCAAGGCTTGTTTTCTTGTTGTATCAGATGTTACGTTTTAATCATAGAGGTTTCTACTATTCCTATAGATATTTCTGAGGTCTGACCGTCTTCCTCTCTGCATTCCTCACATTAACAGGTGGCTACTACCTTACAACCCTATACGCCTCGCTCTACTACATCAGCAGCTTTCGCCCACGACTGGCAGCTCGTCAGCTCAGTGTCGAGGCCCAAGACTCCCTGAATCAATGGCACCGCAGACGCACCCTGCACTGTAACCAGTCCCGTCGCAGCAAGCTTCGACGGACTATTCGAAGGCAGGCGTGTCGGGAGATGGAATCACAGGACTCCTGCACAGGGACTGCGAGTGAAGAGGACAGTGGAAAAGAACATTATTGTGTTGATGCAGATGAGTCAGCGCAGCAGAGAGAAAGGAGTGCAGAGACTCTACCGCAACTGAAAGAGGAACCAAGCAGGGAACATGAAGATGAGGACCAATCACTGACGTCTTCTCCTGCATCAGACTGTCACCAGCAAGAGTCAACAGGAAGCCAACAGGAAGACAGGCAGTCTGTGTGAAGACAGTAGGGTGGATCATCATGGAGAGAGGAAGTGTTACACAGGGTTATTTTTTTCCAGTTGCATTTGCATGTGGATTACTTTTCAATAAAATTCTCTTAAAGCTTTTAGACTGGTGCCATCATAGTCAAATGTTCAAAAAAAAGTTGGAGACAGGCTAACAGGAGATCTTTACCTTTACATTTTTGTGTGGATTTAAAGTGTGCATGAACTCTGACAGGTCGAGCACCAGTAGGGTTGCCAACTGCCCCGTATATTGGGCCTAATTTATTTGTCCCGTACATGCCCTCTCTTGTCCCGTTTATTGACTGCTACGCTGATCTAACCACTGAATGATGCAACAACGACAGCAGCAGTGCTGATCACGACACCTGTCATCATCCAATCACAGTGTGAGCTAAATCTTATACTTTATTAATCCCCTTAGGGAAATTATTCCTCTGCATTTTGACCCATCCTAGAATTAGGAGCAGTGAGCTGCCACACTGAGTAGCGCCCGGGGAGCAATGGGGGTTGGGTACCTTGCTCAGGGGTACCCCAGCCCTTTTGACCTCGTGGGGTCAAAAGGGCTGGGGTTCCCTTTCCACTTGGCCACGGGCTGATGATGACAGGTGCCGTCCCACCTCGTGTCAGTTGGCCACACAGATGATGCACATTCTGAGTCACTGCTATTTTATCCCTCTGCAAAACTGCTATCATTATGACAAATGCCTTAAAATAATACAGTGTGTAACCGAGATAAGAGCGTCTCCACTGGGTACGTAAAAATACGATCGAAGGACACGAATGGCCGGTGTTGACGCCAACAGCGTCTCACTTTTATTCCACTTCCTTTTTTTTTTTACATGTAAAACATTTTACATTTTACAGGGTAAAACAACCCTTCTTCCCCCCAACAACCGCGTCACTTCCGGTCTACCCTTCACAATAAAACTACACATCAGGTATGAGAAACAATACCTGACTAACTCTACTGAGAGCTGCCATAATAAAAAAATACATTACACACTGTTTATTCATACAAAACCATACTCGTCACCTTTTGTCCCTTATAGTGACAAAGTTGGCAAACCCTAAGCACCAGTCCTTCATTTTTGCCACATCTCAGGCTGCCGACACAGCAGTTCATACAAAACACATCAAGTGACATCCTGAGCTGTAGAATGGCCTCAGCTTAAATAATGCAGCACCCTCATAAACAGGGTAACAACAGGAATGAGAAAACTGGTTTATAACCAACTAACAAAAACTTATTGGGTTTTTGGGGACATCACAAACACACTGTATGAAAGGGGATTTATGAGAAGCAAAAGAATTTCAGTGGGTAAAACTCCAGCTGTATAAACTGTATATACCTCATAGTTAATGATGAAGTGATTTATATTTGATAACTGATCACCTTGATTGGTTCCTAACAGTTTGCTCTGCATTAATTCACCTGAGAATAAACATCAACATGGACTTGGAATATCACGTTATATTTGCGTGGGGAAGCTTTTTTGAGCTTTTACAACATGAGCTGGAATTGTTTCAAATCCTGTTTAATTCAAATCAGTCATTTTAAAGGTTTAATTATGTGAATATTGGACAAATATTGGACAAAAAACTGGAGTCAATTTTGTTATGTCATTGCTCTCCCAGCATGTTATTTTTTTCAGCTCTGATATCCTCCTGATTCTGTCTGTCTGTCTGTGTTTAAACCACTAGAGGGCAGTATTGTAACTCCTGTCAGTTTTACAGCATTTACCCTTTTACCCCCCAAGACTACAGATTTGATTTGTAATTGAGGCAGTAAGGTAGAGTACATAGATGTATGCATGCACACACACATGCACAAAATGATCTCACATACATTATTGTTATATAAGAAACAGTAGTGGGTTTGAGGCTATACCAAAGGGCTGTTGAAGCATCATTAAAGTGGCTGTTTGAGCACTGAGAGGAATTTAATCAATTTCAAAGGCAGTCCATGAAACTGATGTTGGATTAAATGAATGGATTCATTGTCATTGAGGAAATTCTGGAAAAACTTGAAATTGAAATTAAAAAATAAACATACTGAGCCAGTAAACCTGATAAAGGTCTTTCAGTGACAAATATCAGAATTTCAACCATTTGATTTGAGCAATGCAACGTCGAGTGAGAAGATGAATCAGTTGACCTCAGTTTGCTCCTAAAATATATATAAATAATTGTAGAAGCAGTTCAAGCAACAGTATGTTTATGTAAAGTTAAATAATAAGCATTAGTGAAGAAAGCATATAATAAGAGTTAAATTATCAATGACTTCAATTCAACAGAAATGATTTTACATGGTAACAGTTAACTAACTAGACTGAGAATTTAGGAAAACACCCAGAGGTTTTATGTCAGTGTGGACATCCAGAGACGATTAAACATACTTCATTTTCATGTATTAGATTGAAAAGAGAGCAACAGTGTCTATTGAACTGGATGACGGGGGCTTTCAAGTTTTTCCTTAAGATCAATTTTCAATATTCAAAACTTCAAACTGTGACATTTTTAGAAGATGAGGAGGAGGAGGAACTTAATTGTGGAGGACAGCATTACACCTCTCAGAGTACAGCCAGTCAGTCATCATCTAACCACTTTATCCTCCACCGGAGGGTCGCGGGGGGTGCTGTGCCAATCTTAGCTACATCGGGCGATAGGCGGGGTACACCCTGGACAGTTTGCCAGTCCATCGCAGGGCCACACAACCATTCACTCTCACACTCACGGTCAATTTAGAGTGTCCAATTCACCTATTCCCCACATTGCATGTTTTTGGAACTCCATGCGGAAAGGCCCTTGTTCCAACCGGGGCTCGAACCCGGGTCTTCTCGCTGCAAGGCGAGAGTGCTAACCACTACACCACCGTGTGACCCAAGCCTGCCAGGTGGTATAATAATAATAATACTAACAACAACAATACTAATAATATTAATTAATTAACATGTGGATATTTCATTTTCTATTATTATTATTATAAACCCTCTCCTACGAGAATGTTGGCAAGGTTCTTTATTTGGAAACAAAAAACTGAATTATAAATGTAAAAACAGAAAACATGTCAAAAAAGATAAAGAAGAAATATACACTAAATACAAAATACCATATAGTAAATACTACTACAAACATAAAGCCTATACATTATTTTTTGAACTAGTCAAATGAACTTTATTTAAATATCTCTGCTTTCACTCCGGCAGTTTGCCCCGCCCCCTCCTCTGCCAGCCTGCCGGTCCTGATTACACACACCTGCTGACAATTAAGCCATGTGGACTTTAAAAACACCCTGTTTCAGTGCCAGTGTGTTTTCGTCCACGCCTGATCACCAGAGCTCCTCGTCACAGCTCCAGAATCCACATGCTTTCGATCCTCTTAGTGAGCGGCATTTTCTTTGTAAGTTTTCTTATCCTAGCCTTTCAGCTGATACGTTAGTTAAGATTTACAGCCTTTTTGTTTTCCTCCTTGGGAGAGATTTTCACAGACTTTTTAGGAACTCCAGTCACTAGGATTGTGACTTACATTTTATTTAGTGATGGTGAGATGAAGCCTCATGAGGCATTGAACCACTTGAGCCAATTGGTTCGAGAAAGGGTTAATTTCTCGAAGCTTCATGTGCACACGAAACCACCTACCGGCCGAGTGTATAATCACAGGCAGCTGTATCTGAACCACATAATGTGTGATGAATTGAATTTTTGTGTCCGTTAGAAATGACTACAAAATTGTATGACCAAATCATTTCTTTTTTTTTTATAGATCTTTTTATTAAGGACAAGTTACATAAAGACAGTTATATAAAAGGACAAAGCTTTTGAGTTTTTTGCAGAACACATATGCAAACAAACAAATACACAAATGCCCACCCCCCACCCACCCACCCTACAACATCTAGTGCATCACAAAGAGAAAAATAAATAAATAAATAAATAATAATAATAAGAAGAAAGAGAACAGAGTGGAGGCAGCTTGTTTGAAAGTAAATCTTGAAAGTAGGAGAGGAGGCCGAGCTCGCCGTGCGACATCATGCATCACTCCTCAGGATCTAGTACTTGTGTATTCATGAATTATCAGGAAGGGTTTTAAGTTTGTTTATGAAAGATATTACTGGGTTCCAGGTGGAATAAAAGAGGTCTTTTGACCCTCTAAGTGTGTATTTGATCTTCTCAAGACTTAAATGCAGCATAAGGTCACTCATCCATGAGGAGGTGCTTGGTGGTTTGGGGGATTTCCAGAGCAGCAAAATCCTTCGGCGGGCCAATAGAGTTGTAAATGCAATAATGTTCTTATGCTTATTGCTAATCTGTTGGTCAGCTGACACTATACCAAAGATGGCAGAGTAGGCGCTAGGTTGCAAATTTAAGGATAGAGCCTTTGAAAGGATTCTGAAGACATCTGACCAATAATCTGAGAGGGAAGAACATGACCAGAACATATGTGTTAGTGTAGCCGAGGCAACATGACATCTACTACAGTTTTCATCCACCTCAGGATAAATTCTGGCCAACCTAGACTTGGAGAGGTGGGAACGGTGCAAGACTTTAAACTGAATTACACCCAGCCTAGCACATGAAGTAGTTCCATTAACTCTCTTCAGAGCTTCGGTCCAGGATTCCTCAGGAATTACATCCCCAAGCTCCTCCTCCCATTCCCCTTTAATTTTATTGAGAGAGGTGTCTCCGAGAGATGATATGTGTGAATAGATTCTCGCAATAAAGCCTTTTAAATTGGACGGAATTTGGAGGATGCCATCCATAGCGGTAGATTGAGGTACATTGGGAAAGTTTAAATCTAGGTTTTGCATAAAGTGTCGGATCTGGAAATATCGGAAACGACTTGAGCCGGGGAGGTTGAATTTTTGAGAGAGATTAGTAAAGGAAGAGAATACGCCTTCGCTGTAGAGATCTTTAAATTTGGAGAGGCCAAGTCTCTTCCACAGGGCAAAGGAGTTGTCTAATCTAGGCGGGACAAATAGATGATTATCACAGATAGGAGCCAGAAGAGAAAAATCTGTTAGACCAAAGTGTCTTCGAAACTGAGACCAAATTCGTAAAGTATTGATAACAACAGGGTTAGAGGTATGAGATGGAGTAGGCAAAGGGAGACTCGAGGTAACCAAGGCAGGGAGGGATGTCAAAATGCATGACTCATTTTCTATTTCACACCACGACAGCTTTGGGGCATGAAGCCAGTATATGATTTTCTGAATATTAGCCGCCCAATGATAGTGAAGCAAATTTGGTAAACCTAATCCGCCCTGGGATCGATGTCGCTGCAAAAACCTTTTCTGTATTTTAGGAACTTTACCCCCCCCAAATGAATGATGATATAATTTTATCAACGGACTGAAAAAAGGATTTTGGGAGAAATATAGGGAGACATTGAAAAAGATAGAGGAAACGGGGCAACACATTCATTTTAATACAGTTGATCTTTCCAGCCAATGAGAGATTAATGGACCTCCAGTTCTGTAAATCGTTTCTTATTTTATCAACGAGGGGTGTGAAGTTATCTTTGAATAATTTAGGAAAAGTCCGTGTAATATTGATTCCTAAATATCTAAAACCAGATTTAGACAGATGGAATGGCAGGTCCTCTTGTAGAATTTCAAGTGCTAAATTGTTCACTGGGAAGCACTCGCTTTTCGTGAGGTTAGTCTTATATCCTGAAAAAACACCAAATCTATGCAACACCTGGGGGACGATTTTAGCATGATAGACAGGGGCTCAATGGCAAATGCAAACAGGAGTGGACTTAGTGGGCACCCTTGATGTGTCCCTCTTGATAAAGAAAAAAATTCAGATCGTTTCCCGTTCGTGACCACTGATGCCTTTGGTGAGGCATAAAGGAGTTCAATCCAGGCTATAAAAGTTGGTCCAAAACCAAAGGCCCGCAGACATTCAAATAAATACGCCCACTCCACTCTGTCAAAAGCCTTCTCTGCATCCAGGGAGATAACCACTTCTGGTATCCCCCCGGATGCAGGAGAATATAGGATATTAAGAAGACTCCGGATGTTAGAGAAGGAGTGACGACCAGACATAAAACCGGTCTGATCAGGGGAGATCACCTCACCTGTAACCGATTCCAGACGTCGAGCAAGTATCTTAGCTAAAATTTTAATGTCGCTGTTTAACAATGAGATGGGCCGATATGATCCACATTGTGTTTTGTCCTTCCCGGACTTTGGTATAAGTGTTATGGATGCTTCAGTTAGCGTCCGTGGCAAGGCCCCAGTACCCACCGAATCATTAAGCATTTCAAGAATAAGTGGCGCTAATTTGGTTGAAAATTTTTTGTAGAATTCAATAGGATATCCATCGGGACCCGGGGCCTTGCCACTCTGCATCGCCGAAATCGCATTTGAGATTTCTGTTAAACGAAAGGGTAGTTCTAGATCTGCTTTATAGGTGGGACTGATAACAGGGGTGTTTAAATTCTTAAAAAAGTTTAGCATATCGGTATTGTCATTAGGTGCTTCCGAGGTATAGAGTTTTGAATAAAATGCCTTGAAGGTATTGTTGATTTCAAGGGGGTCTGTGGTAAGCTCCCCGTTTTCTTTTTGAATTTGTGTGATCAGTTGATCGGAGGACTTGCATTTTAATTGACGCGCTAACAGTCTACCAGCCTTCTCGCCATGTTCATAGACAAAACCTCGCGATTTCAGCAACATACGTTCCGTCTTTTCGGAGGATAATAAATCATATTTGGTTTGAAGATCCAGCTTATTTTTATAGAGTTCCGGAGTAGGAGAGGCAGAGTATTGACGGTCTATGTCAAATATTGAACTGAGAAGTCGCTCTTGTTCTTGCTTCCTAGTTTTATTCACCCTAGAAGTGTAAGAGATAATATCCCCCCTTATTACCACTTTAAGAGTCTGCCACAGCAAGGAGGGGGAGATATTATCTATGTTGTTGGTTTCTAGGAAGTTATCAATGGCTGTTGAAATCATTTGGCAGAATCCTTCGTCTGTCAGTAGTGCAGTATCAAATCTCCATGGAGGCCGGTCAGAGGAGTTAAGTGGAAAGGAGAAATCTAATATTACTGGGGCATGGTCGGATTCAATTATGGTGGAATATTCTATGTTTTTAACAAAGGGGAGTAATACGCTGTCTATGAAAAAATAATCAATTCTGCTATACGAATGGTGAACATGTGAAAAAAAAGAGAATACCTTACTATGAGGAAAGCGAAACCGCCAGGGGTCGAAACATCCAGTTTGGTTCATAAATGATGATAGTGTCTTAGCCATTTTGGAGGGAATTTTAGACTTTGGGCTGGAACGGTCCAGGGAAGGATTAATTGTACAGTTTAAGTCCCCTCCAAAAATTAGGGAGCGTGAGTTTAAGTCAGGTATGGATGAGATTAATTTTTCTATAAATTTGTCATCGTCCCAGTTGGGCGCGTACACGTTTACCAGTAGGACAGGTTTGTGATAGAGGGACCCTGAAACGATAACAAAACGGCCATGTGGGTCAGAAATAATGTTTGTGGCATTAAAGATTGTTTTTTTATGAATTATAATTGCTGCGCCACGTGACCTGGAATTGAAACTTGAATGAAAAAGTTGGCCAACCCACGGTTTTTTTAATCTGAAGTGGTCTTTGACCATAAAATGCGTTTCTTGCAGAAAGGCAACTTCACACTTTAAAAGTTTAAGGTGTGCAAATATTCTAGCTCGCTTTACAGGTCCATTCAAACCATTGACGTTCCATGAAATAAATCTTATATTTGTCCCACCTGTAACCTGGTTACTTTCCTGTGTCCCGTTCATGGTCTACTAGATCGATCAGTAATATTTGTATTTGTATACACGATTCGCCGCACCACAGCCCAGCATCCACTCTGAAGAATAGAGAGAGTGCCTCCACATAAAAGTATATAGTAAAATGATGGAAACAAGCTAATAAAACTGTTGAAATGGATTTGAAATCCAGGGATGCACACACCCAACACCCTTACAACTCTAACAGAACCCCAAATTACCCATGATGACAACAAAACATAATAAAACCAAAAATCAATGCCTATGTTTGCCTCCCCAACTGAGGAAAACTGCAGGCTCGCCAAATCTCCCCTGTTCTTCCGGGAGTGCATCCTAATTAACTCTATTTTCGCTCTAGGTACTCCCGATCATTTTGTGCAAAAGTAATAACATCACTATATGAACGTATGGCTGATGAAGTTGTCAGGGTAAAGAGAAGAAAGGTGAAAAATAATAATAATCATAATGATTATATTAAGCGCACATGACACTTCGAGCAAAAACAAATATAGAAGGGCATTAACCCAGCATCAGGTATTAAATTGCTTACTTTAGGGGGAATTCCTAAGTAATAATATTTACATGCCACATTGAATGTCTCAACACATATGCCTAAAACAACCAGAAACAGGCAATAAAAGAGACAGAAAATAAGGAAATTGGAGGGAAAAGGATACCTATGGAGTCCACCAATGAGAGTGAATGAAAGTATTGTTTGTGTGAAGTCCAGTTAAGTCCAGTGCCTGTATAGAGGCCATTCTTCTCAATAGTAAGCGCCAACAGTCACGGACGTTTTTATCACTCCTTAATTACTCGGTGGTTGTAGAATTCCTGGGCGTCTTCAGGTGACTCGAAGGTGAACGTCTGCGCCTCAAAGGTTACCACCAGGCGAGCCGGGTACATCATACGGAACCGGACTCCCTTCTGGAAGAGTGCGTGTTTCACACCGTTATAGGCTGCTCGTTTTCTCGCCAGTGCGGGGCTCAGGTCGGGGTAAAACCTCAAAGTTGTCCCTTGATAGTTCACCGCATGGTTCCTGGACCACCGTAGGGCTGTCTCCCTCTGCTGAAAGCGAAGAAAGCACACGACGAATGGTCTTGCTGGTTTCCCCTCTTTCGGTTTTGAACCCAGTGACCGGTGAGCCCTCTCCAGTTCAGGCGGACTGGTAAACACGTCAGGACCCATACACTCCTCCAGGAGCTCAGAAATAAACTTGACCGGGTCCTTACCATTCTCGCTGCCCTCCGGGATGTTCACTATTCTCAGGTTGGATCTGCGTGATCTATTTTCCATGTCGTCAACACGGTCCAACAGAGTTTGATTCTGGGTTTGGAGAGATTGAATTGTGGCTTCGGCTGTTGTCAGTCGCTCAAAGTTTTCTCCGGCGATGGTTTCCGTGGCTGCGAGGCGGGTCTGGAACGAGCCGACCGTATCCCTGAGGGCATCCATGGTTGTCTGAAGTGGCTTTAAGGACTCTTGAATCAGCCCAGAGACATCATTCTTCAAACCAGCTCTCTGCTTCGCCAGCTCGGCCACCAGCTGCGACATGGAGATTGTGTCAGTAGCGTCCCCTCGGACAGGTAGGCCAGCGTCAGCATTAGCGTTAGCACCTTCGCTGGTAACGTTAACAGGGGCTGCGCTAGCGGCCATGGCCGAGAGTTTGCTAGCTATGCTAGTGGTGGCTCGTGTCACAACTGGAGTTTGAGTGCCACTTTTCTTGTGTTTAGAGAAGCTCATTTTAGCGTCAAATGTATCGAAATGACTTTGTAACGCGCCGTGACAGTTTGATAGAAAAAAGTCCGATGACTAAGTAAAAAATGAAGCAAATGTGATCGGGAGATCCGAAGCCGACGTCTGCTCTCTTACATCATCAACCGGAAGTCCGACCAAATCATTTCTGTACATATGTGTTTAATAATTTTTTTTAATGTATTCTGTGTGTGTAAATCTTCCCAAAATGGTAATATCATAATATGGCAGGTTGTGCAATGTTTTTCTGGAAATGGCATGGGTGTAATCAGGCAGAAGACAGTGAAAGTGCTTGTGGAACTAGGACAATGATGAGCCTCGCTGGCTCCATCCTATATCACCTATCCTACTCTCCTCACTCTCCTAAATCTCTCTCTCTCCCTAAACTCTCCAAACTATCTCCAAACTATATAAACGCTATCCAAACTCTAGTATCCAAACTCTCCAAACTCTCCAAACTCTCAACTGACCGCAACTCCCCTTCGAAAACCCACATTTTGAATGGAGCCTGAGGGAGCCTGAGGGGTCTATAGAGCTTGCGCTAAATCTGAACCACTTCACGAAGCAATCACGTGGTACAGCCGGGCAACGAGGCTTCGGACGTCATCATTTTTGGCTCCTCCCCTAAATGAAGCAAGCCTCGATACGCGCATCGCGGAAACGCCCCCCTCCCCTACTCGGCACACGCTTCGAAGCCTCGAAACGGAACGTCACATCACTATCACTTTTATTAGTTAGACTGAGTAGATCCAATCATTTAGATTGCGTTTTGTTTTTGACCTTGTTCTTAGTTAAAGATCGCCAATCAATAGGATTGTGCTTTGAGTTAGTTTTCGTTATGAAGTGTTTAGTGCTTTGTTTTCCTCCGTTTGGAGAGTTTTTTGTTTAAAGGGGACATATTATACCCTATTTCCCCCATTAAAATAGTTCCCTGGTGTCCTAATGAACATGTCAGTGACATGCCTTGGTCAAAATACCATAAGGATGAAGAATCATAGTAGTTCAATAACCCTGCTAAACCCGCCCCTTTCAGAGCGCTCGGTTTTCGTGCATGGTCCCTTTATATGCAAATGAAACACAGGCAAACACACGCCCACTTCTTCCAGGGGGTTTCTGATTTGTCCTCTTTACAGCTCTATTCGTCTTCCCCTCCCTCCACTAGTTCTCTGACAATATCAACATGGCAGCGTGCGCAGAAAACAGCGAGAGTGCCGTCACAGGAAGAGACGTCCTACATAAGGATCGAGCCGAACACTGTCCAACTGTAAATCAGTTAAAAACACTTAGGAACAGCACCACTGATCGCCACCGCTGATCGCCAGGGGCGCGCGGCGAGCTGAATAAACTGCAGTGGAGACCTCACCACCACGATCGCCGGCGGCGAGCTGCATAAACTGCCGCTGTATGTTACTGTATCAGACCGGTGACTGTGCCCCGGAGATCGCCACCGCTGACCAGCTCCGGTGCTCCGGGCAGTTTAGGCAGCTCGCCGCTCGCCGCTGGCGATCGGCGGTGACACAGAGAGTGCAGCACCGCTGATCGTCAGCGGCGAGCTGCATAAACAGCTGCTTTATGTCATTGTATCAGACTGAGTCTGTGCTCCGGTCATGGAGGACGTACTGAACAAATATTTTTAATTATCAGAATGGTCAGTTATGACCTCTATGTGACCTTTTCTTAACAATGTGTGTTTGTACATCGCTGACTAAATACGGCGACCGCTGGCCGCAGTCTGATGTGAAGTGGTGCGAACACACGAACACACGTTTGCTGACTTTATCCGGCACATTAGCTTCGTGCTCCACTGTGCAGCCACCAACAGCACACTTGTCCCTCCTCGTTGACATAATACCGCTCTTCCTCCCTCGCCTGCACTCTCGCAGGGACAAGGTGGAGCTAAGGTGAGCTCGCGAAGTAAACTTACTGGTGGGGCGGTAACATTCGCGGTGAAATGCACATGCTGCCGTCATAAGCGCAGGGAATTTTACATCGAGTGTTTTATCGCTTATACTTACACTAAGGGGAACCACGAAAACATGACTGAGTATTCTTTTTCCACACTTTGGCGACTGGTAGGGCCTCCAGAGTCCCAAATATAAGTATTGAAATGGTTAAAAAGTTGAAGTTGCATAATATGTCCCCCTTAAGTTTTACATGATAACCATAGTCTGGGTTTGTGATTTTTTGTTCCGTGTTCATAGTTCCGCAACGTTTCTTTTGAAGAGCGTTGCGCTCTCCATTTGTTATAGTTTTTTCATAGCCACGCTTTTCTTTTCCCTCAGTAAAGAGGATCTGTCTTGTGTTTTGTTTACGAGTGCCAATAAAGACAATTAAAAGGCCTCTGCGAGTCCTCTCTGATCCGTCTTGTCAGTACACACTGGCCAGTATGGACTCAGCAGAGACCGGACAGTGGTTAGAAGCCCTGAGCACCCAGGAAGCCCGTCTCTCCAGGCAGGAGCAGTTCCAGACCACCATGGCAGAGCATCTGGGTCAGCTTACGACCCAGGTGCGGAACTTGACCGATCTCCTGCGGTCCACGACCAGCCTGCCTACAGCACCGAAACCGCCGGTGTCTGTGACAACGCTGGCGCAGGCTGCCTCCTTCGCCGGATCCGGGGTGAAACTTGCGCCCCCAGAGCAGTCCGCCTGCGTCTGCCTCGGTCCCTCCGAGTCCACCCCACGTTCCATGTCAGCCAGGTCAAGCCGGCCAAGGAGAGCTCCATGGTCCCACCCTCCCCGGCCCTCCTCCTCCGGAAGTGATAGACGGAGGTCCAGTCTACAAGGTCAAGCGGCTGCTTGCAGTCCGAAGCCGGGGCAGGCAGTACCTGGTGGACTGGGAGGGATACGGGCCAGAGGAGAGACAGTGGGTCCCGTCCCGGTTCATCTTGGACCCTAGCCTCATTAAGGAATTCCACAAGGACCATCCTGAGCAGCCTGGGCCGTCAGGAGTCGGCCCTTGAAGAGGGGGTACTGTCACTCCGGCAGTTTGCGTGACTTATGTTTTATTAGTTAGACTGAGTAGATCCAATCATTTAGATTGCATTTTGTTTTTGACCTTGTTCTTAGTTAAAGATCGCCAATCAATAGGATTGTGCTTTGAGTTAGTTCACGTTTTGAAGTGCTTAGAGCCTTGTTTTCCTCCGTTTGGAGAGTTTTCTACTTTTACATGATAACCATAGTGTGAGTTTGTTTCCTCTTCGGAGTGATTTTTTGTTCCGCGTTCATAGTTCCGCAACGTTTCTTTTGAAGAGTGTTGTGCTCTCCATTTTTCATAGCCACGCTTTTGTTTTCCCTCAGTAAAGAGGATCTGTCTTGTGTTTTGTTTACGAGTGCCAATAAAGACAATTAAAAGGCCTCTGCGTCTGAGTCCTGTCTGATCTGTCTTGTCATCTGCAGCCCATCTGATGTTTTCTGCCTCATAAAAGTCAGACTGTTGGAACTCCCCCCGGATCAAAGGTCATCTCCCTGATCAAGCCCTGATCAAGTACAGGGAAAAAACACTTTTGCAGGGCAGTATAAACTTCCCTGGCACATCAGGGAAACAGGCTGGTGACAGAACCTGCACAAATGACCTGTGGGCACCTGCACTGCTCACTTCCTCTGTATGTCGAAGCTCTTTAACTGCAAAGCATATTATTATTTCTTGATGATTAAGATGTGATATTCTAGTTGTTTATTTGCATTTCTGAACAGACAAATGAGTTTTACTGGTTGAATGTTATGTTATGTACACAAAAAAAGTAGATGACATTCGCTCTTCTTTCTCAACCCCACCTCCTGATCTCACCACTCTACCAACCACAAATTCAGCTCCCTCTCTATCCGAACACAATGGATCTGCGTCACCATCGGAGATGTATCTGTGTCAAACATATACAACCCCCATATACAACCCCGAGACAGTCTCCATTCACCATCTTCCAGTGGTCACCTCTACAACTATTGCTTGTGGCGAGCTCAATAGCAGAAACACCCTATGGGGCTACCCAGACTCCATGGGGAGATGATTGCCCAATGGGCAGAAGCATCCGACCTCTATCTGCTCTTTGACCCCAATGACGGCAAGTCCTTCTTTTCTGGCCATCACAAGACCTGGACTAACCCAGATTTATGTCTCAAACTCATTGGCGAGTTCATGTAAAAGATCTGTACTCGATAAATTTCCCCGGTCTGGACACTGCCCAATTATCATCAGTACCGAAGTAGGGATGAAGATCAACAGCCTTGGGAAAAAAGTGGAATTTCCGTAAAGCAGATTGGAGTAAATTTACCTCCCTCGCCGAGTCGTTTTCCCCTGAGCTCCCGGACCCCTTTCAACCAGCCTCAGTGGCTTCACTTCCATGCTAAATTCAGCCGCCAAGGCCTCCATCCCCCAAGGCAGACGTAAAAGCTATATCCCCTGCTGGGACAGTGAGTGCGATGCAGCTTTCCAAGCCTATAACACTGCTAGCATTAAGGAAAAACCTTCCAAAAGTGACCACCTCATGCATATGCTCGAAGAAAAGAGACAAGCTCGCTGGGAGGAAATCGTCACATCAATTGACTTCACCCACTCAAGCAGGAAGGCGTGGAGTACGATTAACCACCTCTCTGGACAAAGCAGCAAACCCAAGCCATGTCTTGTTACTGCAAACTCCATTACGTCTGTGCTTGTGGAAAACGGGAAATGGAGAGACAAGAACATCGACTCCAAGCGCCACACCTACGAGGTTAACAGGGGAATAAGAGAAGCCACTGCATCACAACCCGCCTCATCTGGCCTCTCTGGACCAGTGACCCTAGAACAACTTATGGATGCCATCTTGTGTCTGAAAAACAGCAAAGCTCCTGGAATAAGAGCTTTCTGAAGTTGCTGCAACTATCTGAAGTTGCTGCAACTATCTGAAGTTGCTGCAAATGATCCCTGATGTACAGCTTGTGAAGTTCATGATGCTTATGCTCCAGAACCGATCCTTCTATGTCACCACCTCAAGCGGGGAGCGAAGCAGAAACCGACAGCTCCGAAACGGCCTACCGCAGGGGTCCGTACTTGCCCCCATCCTCTTCAATATCTATATCGCGGACAACCCTGCCACCTTGGGAAACAAGTACCTGTATGCAGACGACAGTGCAATTGCGGCCCAAGCCAAAACTTATGAGGAGATCCAAACCATCCTGGAGGCAGATATCTCTACTCTCTGCAGGTACTTCCGCCTTTGGCACCTGAAAGTAAGCGAGTCAAAGACTGTCTATTTTATCTATCACTTGTCAACTCGACTTGCAAAAAAGGAGCTTGAGGTGAGAATGGAGGGCAAGAAGCTGAGTTTCGACCCTGTGCCTGTCTACCTGGGCGTCACTCTTGACCACAGCTTAACATTCGGGCCCCACCTTAAGAACGTCACTAACAAAACATCCAAGCGTGTCAACCTTGTAAGGAAACTCTGTGGCCGAGAGTGGGGAGCCAGTCTTACGACGCTACTCACATCAGTCCTTGCACTTGTTTACTCTTCTGCCGAATATGCTGCTGCGGCCTGGTCTCACAGCGTCCACACCAAATTGGATGATGTCGTCCTCAACGATGCAATGCGCATCATCTCTGGTACCCTGAAGCCAACCCCAACTGAGGCACTACCTGTGGTATCCGGAATCCAACCACCTAACATAAGGCGCGACTTCCAGATCCTTAAACTTGCAGAGAAGGCACTTCAGCCAGACAGAAATAGCATCATCCCAATCCCGCAAGACACACCACAGCGGATCTCGAGGCAACACTTCACAACAAGAGCTGCCAAGCTGTTAGGATCTGGCCCTGCATCCGACACTTGGATGGAAATGAGGTGGAGCGATGAATGGAAGGACTCCACTACCATCCTGCACTCCTTCATCGGCACCCCTTCCCCAACACCACCTGGACATACCCTCCCGCGGAAGGCATGGGTCTGGCTCAACCGCCTCCGGACAGGCTGGGGAAGGACTCAGTCCTTCCTGAAGCTGACTGGAGCGAGCACCTCAGACACCTTTTCTCTCCAAAACTCTGGAGCGTGCTATCTTTAATTAACTCTCCTCCTACCTTCACTGGAACAACCTTCTTGATCCTCTTCAGTCTGGTTTTAAAGCAGGTCACTCGACCGAAACTGCACTTCTTGCAGTCACTGAGCAACTCCACACTGCCAGGGCTACCTCTCTCTCCTGTTGGGGTTCTCTGCTCTCCTTGATGTTGTCTATGTACAGTGCCTTGAGATAATGTATGTTATGATTTGGCACTATACAAATAAAATTGAATTAAATTGAATTAAAGCTATGATCTAACTCTATGATCTCACGCTATGATCTAACGCTATGATGATCTATGCTATGATGATCTTAACTCTATGATCTAACGCTATGATCTAACGCTATGATCTAACTCTATGATCTAACTCTATGATCTAACTCTATGATCTAACGCTATGATCTAATTATATGATCTATGATCTCACGCTATGATCTAATTCTATGATCTAACGCTATGATCTAACGCTATGATGATCTAACGCTATCACCTAACTCTATGATCACTTTGAAACACTTTGGAACTCTGAAACAAAGCCATAAACTTTTTTATTGAAGAAAAGTGAAATAAGTAGTTTAATACAAATACAAATGGCACAGGTGGTGCCAAATGAGACCTTGTCTGTATTTTCTGTACTACAACCTCTCTACACTTGATCAAAGTGAACCTTTGCAGAGATGATGTTCACATGTTGTACTTCATTTATTCTTCACCAATTTCACATTCATTTACTGTATATTTACACAGCTGAACAAATCCCTTTACGTTGACACCCAAAGTATTCAAATAGACCTTATGGTTGCCGAGATATACTCATTTCATTATGAAGCAGATCTACAAAATAGGCTGAGGGCTTAAAGGGAAGAAGACTCTCTGCATGGAGTTTGCATGTTCCCCCCGTGTGTGAGTGGGTTTTCTCCAGGTTCTCCGGCTTCCTCCCTCAGTTCAAAAACAAGCAATTTGGGGATCGGGTAAATTGGGCACTCTAAATTGACCGTAGGTGTGGGTGAGAGAGTGGTGTTTGACTCCGTGTGGCCCTGTGATGGACTGACGAACTGTCCAGGGTGTGACCCCACCCCCCACGACCCTCATGTGGAGGATGAAGCGGTAGAAAATGGATGGATTTATAGAAGAAATTGTCACCTTAAAGCCATTAAACAAACAATTGAAACTTTGATCTGCAACTGGAGACTTTGAACTTCAGTGTGCTGAAGAATTTATTAGAAGAAGAAGAAGAGTGGTGAAAATCAAGAAGTGTGATTAAGAACTTTGAACTGTGGAGGGCAGCAGTACACCTACAAAAATCATTAGAAGAAAAGTTCAAGTGAGGAAAAAATATATGCTTTCTTAAGTGTATGATATTTTCTGACATGCTCAACATGCTCACTCTCCCACACCAAAGTCAAGAGAGAATTGTATTAGAAGTGTATTTAGGAAATGATGGTCTTCTGCTGCCTTGTGTGGTAAATTTGTGTCATTTTACAATTCTGAACTAAGGATTTTAAACACCAAAGTCAGAATATAGCACAGATTTGAATTTTCTGATGGAGGCAGCAGTAGATCAAAAAGGTGTGTGAACTGTGATGTAAAACTGCAGATTTTCACCGTGGACCATGGTGCAGAAGAGCAACTGGTTCACCAACCTGTCTGTGGAACAGCAAGAAGTGGCAATGCAGCAATGCAAACAATTCTGAAGATTCCACAGACTTAAGCAAGCATGGATTGTTTTTTTCATGAGTATAGTGTTAAGTGGCTAAACTACATTTTTCTTGTTCAGAGTGGCAGCCACATTTTCAGTGACAATGATTGTCTGGTTCTCACGATGGTACTTGGTACAAAACATGCACTTACAGTGAGCACTCCAATCAAAGCATAAAATGAAGGAAAGAGGCAACAGTCAGTCAGTCATCATCTTCCGCTTTATCCTCCACCAGAGGGTCGCGGAGGGGTGCTGTGCCAATCTCACCCTGGACAGTTCGCCAGTCCATCGCAGGGCCGGGAAGAGGCAACATTTCAACACAACTTGCTGTTTCTTTTATTTTACCCATAGCTTATTTTGTAAATTGAGATTTTTCTAACGATGTATACATTACATCAATTTATATCGTTTATGTGGTGCTTTGTTTTGTAATTACTGTGTAATCCACTGCATGTAAACAGATAAAGAATGTACATATGTGGAGTATGCGCACATGTAAATAATTGTACAGGGGGCCTCTTATGTAAATGTACACATACACATATGGAATGTCTCATTGCTGCATTTAATGACCCAGCCAGTCAAATTTACCTCATGAGACATCTGGCATTTTGCCTGCATGTGGATGTAAAGCCAAGAAACAGCTGGGCCTTCACACACACACACACACACACGCCGCACACACACAAGCGCACACACACACACACACACACACACACACACACACACGCACACACACACACACACACATGCACACACACACACACACACACAACCACACAACACACACACACACCTGCACTGCACACACACACACACCACCACACACACACACACACACACAACACACACACACACACACACACACAGTGCACCGGCACAACACACACACACTTGCACACACACACACACACACAGCACACACACACACACGCACACACACACACGCACACGCACACATGCATGCACACACACACACACACGCAACACACAACACAAACACACACACAATATTACACACACACGCAAACACACTGACCACACACACATACACACAACACACACACACACACACACATGCACACACACACACACAACACAACACACACACACACACACACACTACAGCACACACCACACACACACACACACACACACACACACATACACACACACACACACACACACAAGCGACACCTGACACACACATACACACACACGGCACACACATGGCCACACACAGCTGTAGTCAAGGCCACAATGGCCGGTCAACAGCATCACACACTGTTTCCACCACACACAGCTCCTTCACATACATGTCATACATTATGCATACATGCTCACCATGGCCATTAATTAGATATGTGGCAGTGGAGGAGGCCGGAGAGGAGGGGCTAACAGAGAGGAGGAGAGGAGTGTTTGTGAAATGAGGAGAGGGAACAGATGGTTGTGGCCTGCGGCATTTAAAAAGCTACACACACACACACACACACGCAGAGTACGGTTTACATGACTCAGAAGACATTACATTGACTTGCATTAATTACCTGACGACTTACTGTAACCCTAACCATAACCATAACTATTACTGCCCTAACACTAACCCTCACGACATGTCTGCACCTTAAAATGTAATCATTTTCATTGCAGAGACTTTCTTTTTGTTCCTGTCAGGAAGACAAGTCCCCATCATGTGACTGGGTCCCCACAATATGAGTAACACCTGACATAACAAGTTGAGCATTAGCCTGTAAGAACACCTTACATCCCACTGAAACAGCAAACACACAAACTCTAAAGGTTTAAGATGGAAAACCCAAAACATACCTTCGAAGAAACATGAGCTGCTGAACTGGAATAATCTTGTTAATTACATCGACTCTGTTTTGATCAACCAGAGCAGGCTGTAGATGAGATGAAGTGTGTTTTCCTTTTGAGCATCACAAACCTGGGACTGATCACTAATACCTGGACTCTTCAAAACATGGTTCCTGAAGCAAAGCTGACCTCACTTCTGCATAATCTG
>NC_058028.1:23302044-23309544 GCF_019176455.1 Solea senegalensis | reverse complement strand
GTATGGCTTAAACCTGTGGGTCCAGACTCGACGCGTGCACGTGTGTTTGAGGTCAGAGTCTCTCAGTCAGGAATGTAAACTTTGGAGCAATGGTTGTTTTTTTAAATAGTCTGTGTGTGTGTGTGTGTGTCATTATACATACACAGCCAAACACACACACACACACACACACACACAACCTCTACAGCTAGTGTGCATGTATGTCCAGAGCCTGCGCGAGCAGCGGCTCAGCAGGGTGTGCATGTGGTGGTGGGTGGAGCAGCATGGCGGGGTGAGGGTGGGCGCCTGGGTAAGGGTGAAGGGAGGGTCCTGGGTGAGGAGGGTAGCCGGGCTGGGACAGGAGAGCACTGGGGTAGTCACCCTGCAGAGAAGACATGGCCTGCAGACCTGGAGAGCAAAGAGGGGCAAGACTTTTATTATGAATAAATGAACTGCAGGGGCCGATCAAGGGGAGGCGGGGCTACTACCGCTTTATACTCCTCAGCTGACATGGGGCGATAGGCGGGGTTCACCATCGCAGGGACACATATCCTCCATAGGCTCTACTCGCCTCGGCATCTCCACTACAACAAGTACCTACTTAACGTGGGCGGAGTCATCACTGCACGGCTGAGTGAAACCTGCAGTGGCTTTGTTTTATCCGCGACACACACACACACACACACACGAGTGACGAGTGACTTTACAGCAGACTTCTGTAGTTGTTTTTAGGATTGTTAACTAGTTTTAAGTGATCTACAGTTCAGCTCTGTTCAGCTTGATTTGTGTGTGAGACGTCTCCTCCTGTGACGGCAGTCTGACCAACCCCTCAGCACGCTTTTACATGCACCAATACACAGCCATTCACTCTCACACCTACACTCAATTTAGAGTGTCCAATTGACCTAATCCTAATCCTAATCCTCCCCCCCGTGGAGAATAAAGATAAATTGGCAGAAGACGGATGGATAATTCTGTCATAATGTCGCAACAACGATATTTGTGACCACATTTCAAAAGTGTCTGTTTCAGAGTAAACACAATAAAAATGAATGAACTTTGTTTAGTGGTGAGCTGCTTTAAATCAATGATGTAAACAAATACACTGAATGAGACGCGTTAAAACATCAAGGTGTCAATAGCTTTTCACACAGACACTAGAAAAGCAGCAGAATGTGAACTTAGGGACAAAATACACTGATATGTTATTTTCAAAATGAAAGCAAAGACAAATGATGTGTTCAAGTGCAACCACCTCCAACACATCACTTGGTGAGTCCCTCTTCATTCCTTGTAAATAATGATAAATAAATAAATAAATACATTTTATAAATAAATAAAATATAATAATAACCCTAATCCCTTTGAGGCCATAAACATTTTAACAAAGCAGAAGTTGATTATTAATAAAGTAAAACAAACCTTATTTCTGGGAAATTGTTCTTAATATTGAGTATAAAAAGAAGAACGATCTTGTCTGACTTTGCCTTAATAAGCTAAAACGATGGTGAGCATGAAATCCCAACTGCCTCTGCTCCTTGTTTGTGTATTAAGGTATAAAAGTTCTTAAAGTCGACTTAATCGAGTTGTTTTAAGTAAACAATTCTTACATGATTGATTTTCTGTGATAAGTAGAACTTTCTTACATTTTGCTCGGCTAGAATGAGCTGATAATTAGCTGGTAATATAAGTTGTCTTAAAATTATGACATTTTTAGTTTAAACCAAGCTGTAATATCTTATTAAGATAAAGTTAAATATGTTTTTTTAACATTAGATGTTTTTGTAGTGCAAAACTTGCTTGCCAATTTTTTTTCCCTTTTCCTTTTTAAAATTAAGAGCAAATTCCCATAAATATTTTACTTTCTTTAATTGTTGCAGTGAATTTGCAAGCTAGTGAGTTAAGTATTCTAGCTAAGGAAGAGTATTTCGTCTTAAAACAAGAAAATTTAATTTAATAATATTTGTCTTATTTCTAATAGGGCTGTTATATATAAATATTCAACGTTCAGTCTTAATAGATTTAGTAATAACGTGAACACCTTAATATTGTCTTTGTTAAACAGATTTGTTTTATTTATTAAACCTTATTTTCTTCCAACTATAATTTAGTAAATGTAAAAACTAAGTGACAGAATCTGTTTGAGTTCATACTTTTTTCAGGATAAAGGCTCAGAATTCTGGATGAAATTGTTAATTTTGTGAAGATGAACAAATCATTTCAAAAACAATGGATGCCACTGACACACCTGTACATGCTGATGAGGATGAACTGGTGTGAATGATGTGTAATAGTAAAAAGAGATTTGTGAATGTGTGAACTGCAGAGCTGTCTAGTGATTCCCTACAGGCTTCCGTACCTGCTGTTCTCAGACCGAGGTGGGCCTGTCCCTCGAGCCCGTAGCCCCCAAGGGCCGCTCCCTCTGGACTGTAGGGGCCCCCCTGACCTGTGGCCACACACACACACACACACACACACACACACTGTCATAACCTGCAACTGTTTTACACACAGCACATGTTGTAACATGTTGTCATTGTCTAACACGTGTGTGTGTGTGTGTGTGTGTGTGTGTGTGTGTGTGTGTGTGTGTACAGTCACTGACCTGAGCGATTTGTCTGGTCAATCATTGGCTGGACTATTCTCCTCCTGGCATTTATGAACCTGCACATGGTCCAGAGAGACAGACAGACAGACAGAGAGAGAGAGGGAGAGAGAGAGAGACAGAGAGAGCGATAGGGAGGGAGAGAGAGAGAGAGAGAGAGAGAGAGAGAGAGAGAGAGAGACAGACAGAGAGAGGGAGAGAGAGAGAGAGAGAGAGAAGAGAGAGCGAGAGGGAGGGAGAGAGGGTGAGTGTTAATGAAGGAAAAGGCCGACCAGGAGACTGTTGAACCCTTTCAGAGGTCAACAGCATGTATTGATCCCTGCTGTGATAATTGATTGATCTGCATTGATTAGGTCAGTAGGTGTGTGCTTGCTGCAGCAGGAGTTCAAACACAAACAGTGCAATTTAGCACTCGAGTAGAAAACACTCTTCTTTACCATTGAACACACACATCAGTGGCTCTGTTTACACCTGGTGTGTGAGTGAACAGGTGAATGACTGTAGTGTGCAGCAGCACTGAAAAGCTCCAGATAAATACAGACACACGTTTGTGCGTCTAAACATGAGATAACAGAATAGGAAGTGTGTGTGTACATTGTAAGGTTGTTATTGATCCTCTGTTCACCAAACTCTGAAGAATGTACTGATCCAATTCTCCAGACAGAATTCAGAATTCACATCTGAAATGTTTTATGTTTTTCCTGTGAATGCATGAATGATCATCTGATTATTGGACATTGATTTGCGATGGGACATTTCTTCCTTCCATTACAACCTTCACGTGAACAAAGTCAGTGTTTTGCCATGTTGCCATGTTGTGTGCTAAAATGTGATCCCGCCAACCTGCTGTTGACGTGGCAACGGCCACGCTGTCAAAGTGAAAGTCTACGGCTTCCAATTAAACAAGGCAGTTTAAGTCATGATTGACGACCCCTCAGGTGAAAATGAGTATATTGATTGGAGGTGCACTGACCAGTTGTTGACCTGTAAGATGGTCAGTCCCGTGTCCTGTGACAGCTGCTTCTTCTGCTCCTCAGAAGGGTATGGGTGCTGGGAAAGGACATAAAGAGTAAGGATTTAATGTGGATGAACAATCTAAATTCACATCAGCACATACACACACACACACACACACACTGGTTTATATAAATGTCTTCACCTTAAAATTTAGTAAATTACATTATGGAGACTTGGAATACCAGGTACACACACACACACACACATCATGGGGGACATTTTATGCCAGCACACTATACTAAAACGTCTTAACCGCGTCACCGTCGCAGCATAAAGACTGACACCAAATAATGAAGGTGACGGGTGATAAGTGTTGTGTCACGTGTGAACGCAGCAAACGCCTGTGCGCACGCTCGTCTCAATGTACAAATCATTACTAGATTTTTTAATTGAATTTAATCTAATTTAATTTAATTTAATTTAATTTAATTTAATACTATTGATAATTTATTTTTATTAAAATAAAATTATTTATTTTAAATAATTATTTAATTCTTTTTATTTAAATTATTTATTTATTTACGGAATAATTTCAGCTACTTACAAGTAAAAATATCCTGACAGCTCTGATTCATCTATAAGCTCTGCTTTCTTCTCAACAATCCCATATGAACCTGTTACAGCTGATCTGGTCCTGATGATCCGGTGTACCTCGTGCGTAAATGCCTCTTCCTCAGTTTGGCGCCTGAGCGATGGTTCAGTCCCTGATATTCCTTAACATCCCGTTATAGGCGTTATATATATGTTATATAGGCGTTAACGCGTGTGTCACTACTGTTCTAAAGCCAACGCTTCAGACGCCTTAACGTGTGCACGCGTGACTGAAATAAACTGTCATCGCTCTCTCTTGGTAACACATGGACTGCTTGAATTGTGAATTGAAGCAGCTGTTAAACTCAAAATCTGTCATCATGTAGTAAATCATTATTAGTACATTGAGACGAGCGTGCTCACAGGCATCCGCTGCGTTTGCACGTGGCCCGGCACGAATGACCCCTTGCTGTTTGATTTCCACAAACACTACACAGTGTGTGTCAGTCATGTGGTCTTCATGTCACGTATTTGAGGCGTAGTTCACATACGTGTGCAGCGTCTGTGTGGCGCCTACATGACGCCCGTCTGTCCATTGAAAGTGAATGAATTTAGTTAGTTATGCTGCTATAGACCTAGACTGCTGGGGGATTTTCCTGTGGTGCACGCACACTCACTCTCTCACACTCAGGGTATGAATGTGACTTTTTATATGTCATTAACCTTGTCTCTTTCTCTCCCTAGTTTGTGTCTTTCCTTCTTTCCCTCTCTCTCTCTCTCTGTATTCTCATGTTGCAGGTTGCAGGATCCAGATCCAGTTTTCAGATCCAGATCCAGTTATATACACGTTTTTAGTATAGTGTGCTGGCATTAAATGGCCCCATAATGCACATGCGCACACACACTCACACACACACATTAGCACAGCTATTCTTCTGAGGACACTGACATCCATTCATTTGGACAGTCTTAACAAACCCTGATCCCTAACCTTAACCATAACCAGTCAATACTCAACCCAGTTCGTCAGAAATGAGGTTCTGCCTCATTAGGACCAGGTTTTGGGCTCCATGAGAACTACTGGTCCTGACAAAGTCAACATTTATGCCAGAAAAAGGTCATAAAGTGTATAAACATACACATTCTGTAATAAATGGAGTAAAGTAAAACTGGAGATGCAGGTGTGACCTCATTTAATAACTAATGACCAATCTAACTGCTTCACTTCTGCTGTTATTCGATGTGGAACATATTCACATAATCACTTAATCCCCTGATTTTTCATTTGATTTCACTGACCTCCATTTACACAGTCACTTCACCTGTCTGTCTGTTCTTGTCTCATACTAATCCCTGGCTTTATGACTTTATTCTCTCGTCCACTGATATGACCCAGATTTCTTTGTTCAGCCGCTGCTCAGCAGGAGTCTCGCTCTCACCGACAGGTGCTGGAAGAGCCATGCTCTCATGATGTTTGTGGCCACTTTTGGGAAGATCCCTCTCTTCTTGCTGTTCCTCCTGTCTCTGTCAGAATCATCATCCTCTCCTGTGCTGGGGGAGGCCACTCCTCCATCCAGCCCATCACCTGCAGGGCCACACAACAGGGGACACTGTGTCTTAGGGATTCTAAGTGGGTATTAATGTGAAATAATATTACACAGTGTGTGTGCGTGTGCGGCGCGTCGTGTTGTGTGTGTGTGTGCGTGTTGTGTGTGTGTGTGTGTGTGTGTGTGTGTGTGTGTGTGTGTGTGTGGCTGTACCAGTGTCACTACAGTTGTCTGCTGTGCTATGTGAGGGCAGGCCACAGGTGCCTGGTGTTCCAAGAGCAGTAGATGCACAGTCATCAGGCTCCCTGAGCCATGACATGTTCTGCAGGAGAGAGAGAGAGGGAGACAGATCATTAGAGTATGGAAAGCTGCAGAATTCCCAGCAGGTAAAGAGGGAACAGTGGTTCTGTGTCTCACCTGGTCTGACAGACTGGTGCAGGATCCAGTGAAGTCCTCCATGTCAGACTTGGAGCCGCCTTCCCGCTCATCGAGCACCAGGTCTGTGGGCATTTTGCCCTTCAGACAGGTGATGTAGCGATGGCAGAAGTTATCACACAGGTCATGGACCTAAAGACACATCAGTGAAGTCACTTCCTGTGTTGTGTAATTCATGTTTCATCAGTCTCACAGAAATATTAATATATACGGTAGTTGTGCTGGAAACTCTGTAAATGTTTTTCTTAAATGTCTAAATTGAAAGGCAAAGATTCCTTTTGTTTTGTTCATTATAATTTATTGATTCATTTGCTTCTGAATTGATTTATTCATCGTAAAACTGTATATGTTTTTGTTTTTTTAAATCTATGTACTGTAGATTAAAAGTTAGATACTTCTATAAATCAGATGAGTGTTTCAATCCATGATGACACAGCAACTAATATTACATGTTACAGGCTGGTGTCAACAGGACGTTCTCTACTCCGCAGAAGTTTCATTAGATTTATTAAAGGCTCTCTGTTATTAAACAGACACTCAGCGTCACAGTAGTCACAGTAAATGCTGTTGATTGTCATCTTGTGTTTGTTTGTTTTGTGAAAACTGGTCCCAGGGCGGGAAAATCTCAAAACACCACTGTTGCATTTCCGTGATGACGTCCTTATCTCACCTCTGTCTGGTGCTTGATTCACTGTTGCTTATCTTTGTAGATGTCAGGTCTGGTTTATGTCCATCACGGGCCAATTTGAGTACATTTGGAATGGTCACGGGCCAAAACAAACATTTATTAAAAAACCTGTTTTAATTTGGCTTGTTTTTGTCTTTCCATAAGAAATCTGTAGTTTAGCTTTTCCATAGGAAAAAAAGACTATAGTTCTGTATTAAAATTATTTCTGAAATAAATAGATTTTATAGATATAAGTTTATTATTTAAAAATTCAAAATGTTGTTCTATTTGATGCTTGCTCAAACATTACCTCGAGTTGAAAAACTTTGGGCTCGTTCTAATTTTTAAGATATGATATCTGATTAAAATATTGTCTAAAAATAAATGACCTAAAAATTTTAATACCACATACCACAACGCCTCATACCACAAAAGAACACTTTTTTTATCTGCATCAATATTTTACCTCCTGAACATTTAAGGATCATTTGTGGATATTTCTCAATCTGTTTAATCTCACTTGTAGTAGTAATTAAACACTAATGTAAACACTGCCATCTATTGGCGGGATGCCGCCATTTCCCGGATGATAACATAATTGTCATGCATTGTGAAAATGTAGTTTATAGTCAATGCACTATTTAAAGCAACATAGATTTATTATTAGGCAACTTTTTTAAGGTCAATTAAGCACTCATCTGTCCTGGGGGCTTGATATT